>NC_056750.1:600924456-600961956 GCF_019279795.1 Protopterus annectens | reverse complement strand
AGACTCTGCACAGAAGGCACTCAAGCCGAGGATCAAACCGGAGAACCTCTTACTATGAGGTGGCAATGCTAACCGCTGCACCACCGTGGCCGCCCAAAATGTATTATACTAATTGAAAGACTGAAAATTTGGATAGAATTGCTAGTTACATAGTGGAGGAGGTAAGGGATTATGAGGAGTGGGGATCATGTGGTTAGAGAAGGAAAGGGGGGATACAAAATATCTTAAATGCAAAGAAGGGAGTTTAAAAAATCAATTTGCATTTACGTTTTTTTTTTTTTTTTTTTTAAGAACTCATCAGCTTTACAAAGATCAGTGACAATCAGGCTTAGGCAGATGAAGGGAAACATGAGTATTATGATTATGGAAAATAAATAGGGCCAGGTTGGAGTGGGCACAATAGCAATACTGATGACATTCTGTGGCTTTTATGAAGAGTTACATGGACATGAGACAGTACAGAGTCAAACTGATGTGACTGACTGACTACATATTCCAAGCATCAAGTAAATTAATTATTTAAAAGAATACAAGTAAATCACCAGTGTTGGATAGGTTGTCAAAGAAATTTTATCACATTAAAAAGGAGTGGACCCTAGACAGATTTCATGGTTTATTTCATTTTGTGTTCAGGACAAAGCAGGTCCCCACAGTTGGAAGGAGACTGTCTTTTCTGCAAAGCATGAAGAGGGAAAGGATCCAGCATCCTGTTATCACAGAGTTCAACTTCAACAATAAATGTTTTTATGGGTTTACTAGCAAGTATGTTAAAGAAAGTACTGACAAATATGATTCACCTGGGCCAATGAGGGGAGATAATGGTGCGGCAGACTTTCAATGACACTTGCAAAACATTGATAATTGCCCAAAATGCTGTGCATGGTGGGGAATGTCTTATTACTGTCTCTCTAGATGCCATAAAGACACCTTACAGAGTGAACTGGCAAGTTTCTGCATGGAACACTGGTAAAGCTAGAGGCACCAGATGCATTTATTTAGCTAAATGAGGGGATGACGGCTAAATCTAAAGTAAATGGTAAACTTTCACAACCCTTTATGTTGCACTGGTGGATATATGGCCAGCCGCAACTGATCAGAGACTCCACCTTAAAAGTAGACATATGTAGTTTAGGTAAGAGCTCAGGTTATCTTTTTTCGCTGATGACATATTAAGTGTATGTATCAGACATTAAGGCAGATATGGTACAACTGTTCAGCTTTCTACAGGAGTTTGTCAGATAACAGGATACAAAATCAACTTGGATAAAATGCTAATAGTATGCAGTAATATTAAACCGTGTATAATTTTGAACAAGATGCACCCCAGTTTGCAACAACATGACACTGTATGCAAGGTTGACTGCAGAGTATGCATACATTTGCTGGGAAAAAAAACTGAAAGGGCTGGTGCAAAGATGGAAAAATCAGTTACTTGAACTGGACTAAAGAATTCAGACAGTTAAAATGTTCCTTCTCTTTCTGCGACTTTACGCCTTTCCAATCACTCCCCAAGGATTTTTTTCTAAATAAAGTTAAAAATATGTTTACGCAGTTCCTATGGCAAAAAGTAAAATCTGGGGTGCCAGATGACAAAGACTTTACCCTTGGTATAAGAAAGGGTAAGGATCCCGGAATGAAAAACAAGAATTGAACTGAATCAATACAAATAGTTGCATCTAAGTATATATGAAATTATAGGAAAATGGATTTTTAAAGAATGGATATAGCAAAAAGGGAAGCATAGTTCAGTTTTGTTTTGGGAGTATTTAAAGGAGAAAACAAAAAGACTGGATGTGATAAAGGGGATTAGGAGCAGCTGAACCTGGACTAAGACATGTTTAATGGAAGAGTCATGTAGGGATCTTTTGATCCCCATTTAGATTTAACCTGAAATACAATGTAAATAAGGAGGAGCAGAAGTGGTTGGATAGGAGACCAAGACTGTTACACTGGGGTCAGCAGATGGAAAATAAGACAGTTTATTTCATGGCAGTGACTTACAAACAAGATTTGAGGCTACCAGGAGAACATTTTTTATTATATATTCTGGAAAAATTGATAATGTTATGAGCGACAGCAACATCTTAAATATACAAATACAATGTCAATTTACTGGGAGGGATTGTCAGCAAGATTGCTAATTGAATGGGCTGATGAGTCAAATGTATAAAATGGATATTTCAGCATTGTGCATGTGGGACTGTAATACGCGATTCTACTGACGTGGAAGTGATAATAACTTGTTACTGCCCTACTCTATGTGCAGAGTTAATTTAACCACTGTAGTAACGCTTAATTCACCATATACGCTTAAGCCTACATAGCGTTGTGCACTTGGGACTGTAACAAGCGGTTCTACTGCCGTAGAAGTGATAATAAACTGTTATTGCCCTATTTAATGTGCAGAGTTAATTTAACCACTGTATTATCGCTTATTCCATATGTACAGAGCTTATTTAACCACTGTAGTAACACTTAATTAAGCCTATAAAGCGTTGTGCAGATAAACATAGTGAATTTATATGTGCAGAGTTAATTTAACCACTGAAGTAACACTTAATTGCACCGTATACGCTTTAACCTACTACGCGTTGTGCACGTGGGACTGTAACAGCTCTACTGCCGTGGAAGTGATAAATTGTTATCGTGCAGAGTTAATTTAATCACTATATTATCACTTATTCTATGTGCAGAGTTAATTTAACCACTGTAGTAACGCTTAATTAAGACTACAAAGCGTTGTGCAGATAAATATACTGAATTTCTATGTGCAGAGTTAATTTAACCACTGTAGTAAAGCTTAATTCACCGTATACGCTTAAGCCTACAAAGCGTTGTGCACGGGGGACTGTAACAAGTGGTTCTACTGCCGTGGAAGTGACAATATATTGTTATTGCCCTATTCAATGTGCAGAGTTAATTTAACCACTGTATTATCGCTTAATTCACCGCATACGCTTAAGTCAACATAGCGTTGAGCACGTAGGACTGTAAGAAGCGATTCCACTGACATGGAACTGAAAATAACTTTTGGTATTGCCCTACTCTACGCGCGGTGTTAATTTAACCACTAAGTAACGTTTAGTACCTAAATAACACCTTTAACTATAGCGACTGTATGTCTCCATTTCCTATGTTTAATTAATACTAAAGGCCAGAACAAAGTGTATTTCTGCAACCGCTCAACGGAATCTGTTCCAGTTCTTATGTATAGGCTTAAACCTTGATAGCGACTCACTTGTAGACTACTGCAGTACTACCCGAATACTTCTGTCTGTCTATTTTAACTACTCTTGGACTAGGTTCCATTAAAGTGTTGTGTTCTGACCCTGTAAAAGTTGTTTGTTGGTGTATTATTTTTTAAAGCAAATGCAGCTCTGCTTATCCTAGCTATTTGTCTATGTTATGAAGAGGTTTTACAATTCCTAGTAGTACCTGATAAATACTGGAATTATTATATGTTTTGATAAACAAATAAGAGTACTGTGATTTCCTGCTGTGGTAAAACATGCAACTGTGTCTGTGAGAACTCTCTGCTTGTGCTCTCTAGCTCACGTATTGTTTGCCTCACTACCTTTTTCTCTCTTTCTACATGTACCAGCCTTGTGTTCCTGTACGTCCCTGCACTAGACCACCTGAATGTACCCTGCTGGACGCCTAAGAAAAATAGTCCAAAGTTAAGAATTAACTTACAAGCTCCCTGAGACTTTTCCTTGATAAAAGACAGTGAAAGTATGTGCTGTTATAGCTACTAGAAAAATTGTAATAATAATAATATTTTATAGATACTGCTAGGTTAGGAAAGCTTCCCAGTCAGGTTAGCCAGCAGCCAACCCCCCCCCCCCCATTTAGCATTTTAAATAACCCTTACTTCCAGCTTATACCCTCTTTATCTCAAACCAGTTTATCGCCCCCTTCTCCCTTAGCCTGACATCCCCTTTAGGAGACCTATTTGCTGCAATAAAGTGACTGGCCACTAGGTGGCACCTTAATATAAGCTTTCTGTCTATTAATTTCTTCACCTATTCTTAACCATATCTCCCTAACTTTGTTTCCAGTTTTCTTCTGACTTACTGTTTTACCATCTCTCTTTTGTCCTAAGGTATCTTTAATCACATTCTACTCCTCTAACATTCTAAGTCTATTCTTGCTAGCCTCTCAACATTCTTCTACATTCTCTTACTTTCAGACTTACCTGCAGAATTTCATACTTCATTGATTGTCATCCTCGACAGTCTACTCTCTTCTCTCTACCTGCTCCGTTCGCCCTGTGGGCTCACTCCGCTCCCCTACCCTGCCCACAATTCCCATCCGCCCCAGTGCTCCTACATTTATTCTTCTAAGGTCACACCCCCATTACATCTACTCCAATCAAGCAGATCATATCATTACCACTCTCAACCCCGCTTATCACAACACACCCACTGTTACCTTACCTCCCCATCCCTCCTTGTTACAACAACCCACCTATTGATATATCTCCTAACCTGCTTACAAAACCCTACCTCCCATTCTTCTCCCACATCTCAGTCCAATACAATGTCTAAATCAACCATCCCAAAAAAATTACAACTATCACTCTTGCTCTCACTCTTACCTCCTCTAACCACTGCCCATCTCCTAACCTCCTATGAACAACCACTATACCCTACCCTTCTCTTCCCCTCCAAACACACTTCAACACCAGCATTAGCTATCTCTCCAAACTTCCTAAACTTCATATCCAAACTCAGCTACCTACTAGCCAAATATCATAGACTAGCACACATTAAGTATACCAACCTAAATAATAGAAATTTATTTGACTATTATTGTAAGCCTCTCCACCCTAAACACATAACACTCCTCCACTCCTTACTAGATGGGGACATTCATCCTAACCCTGGCCCAAACTATACCCTTACCACTGCAAACTGCAACCCGAATAAAACTAGTACCCTAGCACCTACCAAACCTTCTAACTCACTCTCTATAAATTTGACATACTATGTTTATCTGAAACTTGGCTAAAACCTACTGTTAAGGACAATGAAATCACCCCACCTGGTTACAATCATTAGACTAGACTGCACAGCCAAAAAGGGAGGAGGGGTAGCAATCCTCTATAAAGCAGAGCTACAAGTTAGCACTGCAAATCTTAGTCCACCTTTAGACAATAGTGCTGAAATACTTGTATCTAAATTTCAGGTCAACACATGTAAAGCCATAAATATTATTTGTATATATCCTCCAGGAAATAACATTAATACACCTGAAAATATCCTTAACTGACTTTCTATTAATTTCCCACAAGAAACCATAGTCCTAGGAGACATTAATATTGACTGGAAGTCCTATAGTAATACACACCCCACCACCCATATTAACCTATATGGCTTCTCACAAACTATTAACTCCCCTACCAGAACTAATAGACCCAACAACAAAGAAAGTACCTTGGACTGGATACTTACTAATAGTCCTCACCAAACTTACAATGTAGGAACCCTCCCAGATGACCTAAGTGACCATTCACTAACTTATATTATCAGACATAAAACCAACCTAACACTTTCAGAACAGTAAGCACCAAAAAGCAATTTAACCAAGAACTTTTCCAAACAGAAATCAAGCAATGTAATTGGTCACTATTAAAATATCTCCCACTCAATGAAGCAGTAGAATACTTCAATTCCACATTCTTAGCCATCCTGGACCAACACGCCCCAACATGCTCTGTTAGAAATAAAGCTAAACTAGCCCCTTAGCTCTCTAATTCTACTAGGCAAAAAATCCTTATCAGAAACAAATCCTGGGCAAAATGGCATACTACTATGAATCCTACAGATCACCAAACCTTTAGGCAACATAGAAATAAAACAAAAAAAGCCATCCTGTTAGACAAAAAGAACTTTTACCTCCAATTACAGCAAACCTACCACAAGGAACCACAACAGTTTTGGACTAGCATTAAACTTCTATACCCAGGTCAATCTATCACTCCCAACCCACTAGGCTCTAACCCTGAGAATCCCACACATATTGCAAATGCCTTCAATTCTTTCTTCACAGATGCCATCCAAACTCTTGCTAGCCATCTATCTCCTGATACCTCAAATCTGCCTACTTCTAGTACAAACCCATCCTCATCATTTCATTTACAACCAGTGTCTACTTCTTTTATTTGCTCCCTTCTCCAAAAATTAAAACCTACCACCCCCTCAGCTGATAAACTCCAGGCAGAATTCCTGCAAAAAGGAGCTAAAGCCATTGCCTATCCCATTTCCATTCTGATCAATAGAACCATAAATGAAGGAACTATCCCATCTATCTGGAAAATGTCTCGTATCATCCCACTACATAAAGGTGGGAACTCTAATGACTTCTCTAACTTTCGTCCTGTAGATCTGCTATCTCCTCTTGCAAAAATAATGGAGAAGTGCATTCATAAGCAACTACTTACCCACCTTCTCCAAAACAGCTCACTTGCCAACTGCCAACATGGATTCAGTCCTTTCCACAGTACCACCACTGCCCTGCTATCCTTCACAGACTGCATTAACAAAAACCGTAACAAAAATATTATTTCCTCTGCAGTCATTGATTTATCTAAAGCTTTTGATATGGTTAATCACCAACTCCTTTTACACATACTGAAATCCCTTTCAATCGATCCTCTAGCCATGAATTGGTTCACATCTTACCTAGAAAACAGACAGCAGGCTGTACTCTGGCAAAATAAACTATCTAATCACCTTCCCATTTCCCCTGGTGTTCCACAGGGCTCCATATTAGGCCCACTCCTATTTTCCATTTATATCAACGACCTTCAATCAGCAATTCCACACACCACCTGTATTCAATATGCAGATGACTCTACTATAATCTGTTCAGCCACTTTTCAAACTGAACTTCAGTCTCTTACCCAAAAAGCATTCAATACTGTAGAACAATGGTTCTCAAACCGCTGCCTCCTCCTAAACCCCAAAAAACTAAACTGTTACTCTTCACACCAACCCGAAAGTCCACCTCCTTTACATTTCACACTCACATCTAATAATGGTACTCTTATTTCTCCCGACCTAACCACTAAACTCTTAGGAATAACGATAGATAACAACCTCAACTTTGATACTTATATAAACAGCACAATAAAATCAGTTAATAAAAAACTGGGATCCCTTTATAGAATCAAACCCTTTCTTACACCAGTAGCTAGGACAGGTATAGCCAGAACTCACTTAATCTCCACTCTACTCTATGCTTCACCTATATACACTAATCTTCTAAAAACAACCTCAACAAACTGGCAACATCCTATAATAATATTGCTAGATTTGCTACGGGTTCTCCTTTCAGAACTCATCACCGTCTTAATCTAAAACGACTAAACTGGCTAGAATTTCTTAATCAGCTTCAATTTCATCAGCTTGCTATAGCCCACAAGACCCTATATCAACCCAGCAACACTCCAATACTCTCTAGCCTTGTTACACCTTGCAATAATCTCAAGAACTTACGCTCCTCAAACAAACTGCTGATCAATACTTCCAAATCCAACAACTCAGCAGGTGACTCCCAGTTCTCTAATACTGTTGGAAAACTACGGAATCTATTACCCACTGAACTCACAACTAGGACGTCTCTTTCACTTTTTAAAAAGAATCTAAAACTATTTCTCAATACACACTGGCTATGTTCCTGTACTAACCCTGACTAACTTTTTTCCTTCACACTAGTAATCACTCTACATCTTTATAATCTTACCCTTACAGAATCAATATACCATGTTATTGCAAATAAAATTTATCTATATATGTATATTGTACCCTCTCTTGTACATTACCCTTTGCTGCTTACTGCTCATGTTATGCTCATTATGATTATTGTATTTTGTACTTTTTAATAAATGTTTTTATGTAACAATAGCTGTTTTTTTAGTTTGGTCTGCTACGACTTTCTATATTAATTTTGTATGTGTCTTGGAGCTTTTCTCCCCGGGCCTCTACTGAAAAAGGACATGTATCCAGCTAGACTAGCCCGGTCAACAAATGTAAAATAAATAAAAAAAATAAATAAAATATTAAAGCAAAACTGCTGACACTAACTGATAGGTTTAAGTGGAGTGAGACACTAGAAGTTCAGACTTCCAGAAGCAGATGGAAGAAAATATGCCTGGCACTAAGATATGCAACCACTTGCACATATTTCAAATATATGGGTAAAAAGATCTCTACAAGAACTTTTATCCAGTGGAAAAAAAATAGCAAAGACTTAACAGGGTGTGCAGAATTATTGATGGAGATAGAATAAACCAGGATAATTGGGAAATATTTTGGGACTGCCCAAAGCTGAAGCAACACACATATGAATTGTGTGTGTGTGTGTGTGGGTGGACTAAGTATTTGGGAGGAATGCAATGGGTTTGGATGGTAGTCTTTATTTTTGAGTTCTCCTGGACCTAGAGCCAAGCTGCTAAACCTACTACTGATAGTAGTTTAAAAAATATTACAAGACAATGGAAGAAGCAGATTCTCTCAACAATACAAAAGGAAAAGCTAGTGAACTCCATGACATGGAGGGTAGAAATGTTAATGATAAGACTAGGACCACTTTACCAAGTGATTGCTCTGGTTGCAATACTTAAAAAAGGGTAAGCGGATCCTAAACAATTACATGAAAAGAGAAAATATAATAGTGATCAGAAGCCAAGTTGTGAGGACAAGAGTGCAAGGCAAATGGAATGTTAATTTAGATCAGATAAATAACATCCAGAAGGAAGTGACTTCAGTACTTTCTTGAGACTTCATAGGAAGCAATTAATGAGTTTCACAAAAGAAGTTTCAATGAATGTAAAAAGGTGCAATAATGAGGAACGAATTAACCAATTGGTCAGAGAGTGCCGATAGTCACCCGGCAGTAGGGACAAAGACTATACATATAAAAGTTCCTGAAAGCAAACAGGCAGGACAACATAGTGTTCACCACAAGTCAGTAAGAGATCAATTCCATTATCAATGGTCCACAACTCCTTGTAGGCTTTCAGAGTAGGTGAAGGAACACACTGAGAAACACAGGGAGACATATGAATGAAAGGAGGTATGCCAGTCTGGGTGTAATCTTTCCATCAAGTGGTACAAAAGTCAGGATTGGTGAGACAAATACACTTGACAGATTATGGGGTACTTGACAAATAGTGGAAATCACATCTGTTATGACCAGAAGGGAGCCACGTGCATCAGTCTGGCTCTCCACTGCTTTTCTGTTAAGAAGCACTTCAAGAGCTGGGGGTTGCAGAAAAGGCATAGAGTTGAACCTTGAGCCTCAGGTGTACAAGGACATCAAGTCCTTTATACCCTGTGATGGAAAAAGGGAGAAATAATATGGACATTCTGTACTAGTCAGGTAAGCAAAAAGATCACACACCAGATAACCACACTGCTGAAAGTTAGTATGGGATGCTGTAAGACCAAGGGGGAAATGGGGGGGTATGATCAACTGCCTGATAAGCTTATTGACAAGGAAGACATAGTATCATGAAATGGGTGTAATAGACATTTGCTAGTTGTTCAGGGATGCCCATTTCTAAACTCTCAACGTTTATCTGCAGAGAGGTAGAACTAGGTCCCCCCTTGATTGCTGATGTACTACACTACTGCCCTGTTGTCCATCTGAAAGAAAAGGTGCACATATGGGAAAAGATGATGGACAGTGCAGGGCAAGATGCCTGCTGTCATCTTGAGAATACTGAAATGTAGGTGGGTCTCTTGCTCTAACCACAGGCCCAGCAGACTGAGCTCCTGGACGAGACTATCCATTTTACAGATTAAGCATCTGCAGTGACAGAGATTATCAATAATGAAAGATGAGCCATGCAGCATTTCAGGATTCTGGCTTGCAGAAAGTCAGTTACTTGTGTCCACTTGTGCCAATGGGATCAACTGAAAAGCTCTCATACTGTATGTTGCCTGACGGACTGTTTGGGCAATGACACTGACTGGCTGTGGCCTTCTGTGACACAGAAGGCACTGCATTTAGAATAGAAACAATCAAAAGGTTTAACATACCATGGTATCCAGAGTGCAGCCTATGAATATTAGGTGATTTCTCTGGTAGCTCAGCTGGCAGCGCAGAGGACTGCAGCGATTTCCAGAGGCATCCTTACATCATTGATTCAATTGCCGCTGGAAGGAGTTTGACTTTTAGTCTTTTATGCAAGACTTGGACAGGTGTGGAAAGCTCTGAAATGACAGTGTCAAGCTTTTCATCAAAAACTAATGAGGAAAAAGAAGCTTTTATTTAAAGTCTGCTTAAACATTTAAACTGCACTTGTGGTGACCTGTGTGGGGATAGTTTGTACTTTCCTGATTTTTTTGCCCATGATTTAGCAAAAAAAGTTCTGTTTGCATTTTTTTAGTTTTTTATGTGACGTTAGTATTGTAGCTTAATCTGCAGTTGTGGGATGATTGTGTTTCTATATTATACTGCACTCCCACTTCCGCAAGTAGAATTACTTGTAAAACCTAGGCATTTGCATTTTAAACCCTACTGGGCCATAGTCTTGTAAGCTTCATTCACAGCTGTGGAAGCACTGTGGGCTACTGCCATATCTGAGCCTTATTTAGTCATTTATTACTACGTCTTTCCATAAACAGTGTTACTGGTAAATTTATGCACAGTTTGCTGCCTTAAACTGTACAATTTCAATAGTGAGATTATTTGTTTTTTGCTGCTCCAGGATTTGTGCTTCACTGCTTTTACATTGTTGATATTCCAGTTTTTGCTACTACAGTTATATATTCTGCTTATTATTTACCTGCTTAAAGTTGCATTCTAGTGCTTTCTGTTCCCTTCTTGTGTGTCCATTCTATGCATACTGAAATATAGCTTCTAAAATTGTAACCTCTCTGGGGTCAATGACCTGTAGCTCAGAGATGGTGCATTCTTGTGCCTTCTGACCCCCCCCCCCCAGACATGAAGCTAAAGTTTCTGAAAAAGCTTCAGTACTGTCTTTATTTGACTAGATCTCTCTCTCTGTAGTTGGACTGCTTCTTCCTTGATGTGTTTTTTTTTTGCAACCTTCCTGCCTTTTTCTGTTTGGTTTTATATGGTTAAGTCTCTGGCTCCACCCTTTAAAGTAATCCGACTCCCAAAGTTCCTCCCCTCCCTCTTTCATTGCTATTGTCTGTTGTACAAGCTATTTAAGTACTCTTCCCACACATTGTTTTCCATAGACCCATGATATTGAGGGCCCACCCAACAAGCCAGTATTTTTTATTTTTTTATTTATTTAACATTTTTTGACTGGGAAAGACTGACTAGGACAGAGCGGAGGCCTGGGGAGAAGTGTGCCAGATGCATGTCTTTGGAATGTGGGAGGAAACCCATGCAAATTCAGGGAGGACACACAGAGTCCACACAGAAGGCACCCCAGCTGATAATCAAACCAGAGAACTTCTTGCTGTGAGGTGACAACGGTAACCAGTGCACCAATGCGCCACTCAGTACTGCTCCTGTAAACCTCCTTTACTACATATTGTTTCCTACTCATTTTCCCAGAGCTCAGCAAAGCTTGTATTCCTAGCTTTTGTTTCAGAAGTGTTTTACTTGTATCAAAGTACCATCCAGTCAAAGCTAAGTACGTTTGATTGCTAAATCATACTAAGTTATTTTCAGTGACCGCTACCGTTTCAAGATTTTATTTTTGCATTTCACTGCAGTTTTTAATTGTTCTTCCTCTCACTTTTACTGCTTTGAAACAGTCTTGAAATTGCCTCCAGTAAGGGATTTCCAATTAGTTATTTAATTGGCTTGTGGTAGCACTGCACTTGTGGGTCTCTTCTACTGTATTTTTACATTAGGAGCACTGGGTTTTTATTCAGGTGTTCCCAGAACTATCTGAACTGGGAAATGCACAAAAGGGCTCATAGTGTAGTATACTGGCTGGAGAGCTCATTAGTTAGTTTTCTGTTTCTTCTCTGCTGCTATATATTTGGCATATTAGAGCAGAGGTGCTCAACTCGCAGCAGCAATTAGCAGTGTCCTATACAGTAGTCAACACCTGGAAAGCAAATTTTCCCTATAGAACAATCTATAAAAATCTACCCTGTAAAGCAGTAACTACAGAGCAAATACCTTGCAAGCTGACAACCTTAAAGCAGCTAGTTAGGCATCTGGGGACAATACTTACAGATTTAGCAGAATTCAGTACTATGTAAATATTCAAGTCAGTACAATTTAGTACTGTTTAGCATAACATGCCCCAATAAAGCACCCTTAATAGCCTTCTAACCCCAACCCACCACCCCTTGTACTTCAAAGGACTGGGCAGCATTGATGTGTACTTTCTTAACTTCTCTGTAGCAGAATTGGTGGACAATGACATCTTGAAACAATGAAGCAATTGTCTCATGTTTACCGATAACCACTTTATCCTTAAAGAAACAGACACTGTATGACAAAGTTGTGCTCATACAAAGACAATGGAGTCTAAACTCTTGCATACAAGCACATGCGAGGTTGTCAAACTCATGCACAAAACACCCACCTCACACAGCACACAACACATATACATACAAACTAGCATATCCTGAGGTGCTTAAAAGCATTCTAAACTACAAAAAGAGCACCTTTGCCCATTGGCAAAGCTATGCCTCAGCAAGCCCAAAGGCAATCAGAAAAAAAAACCCACCACCCAACACCACAAATACAGTCATTCTCAATGAAGCCCCAAACACTAACACCTTAAGCAAGCAAACACACTTCTCATGACTCTCATCAAAGGGGACTCCATTGTAAGATATACTGCTGCCCCTTTAACCAGGCTAAACAAGGAGAAGACACTGGTTAGTTGCTCATCTGTAAACCAGGTTCTGCCAAATCACTCATGTCATTACACCACAGGTACCAGTATGATTCCGTCATAGTTCATGTAGGTGTAAATAGGTCCATAGATAAGCACTAGGCTAACTGCCCTTGCAGGCCATTTTAAGCCTAGCTCTTTTCCTTTTCTATACTAGAAATAACCTGTCCCATTTGGCATTTGGTTATAGATTGGCCTTAACCATCCCATGGTCGATAACTATATACTACCCCTAAAAGGAATAACTGGGATCCTACCATAAAAAAATTGAGGCAACCCAAGCATGGGATAAAGCATTTAGGAGCTGCCACGGTTTATTAGCAGTACGGGGGCAGTCCTGGGGTAAATTTTCTGTTTCCCATCTACAGAACCAAGCTGCACTTGAAAATGGACAGGGATGAACTTTGTTTTCTGTGGATGAAGAGTCTGTCGCACAACAGCAGTATCCTCTATTAAATATACCTGTCTCTCCAAACCATTCTGTTGATGTTGAAGAAGTTTAAATCCCTAGACAAAGTATTATTGATGCCATTTGACTTACTGATGTGCACTAAATCCATCAGTAATGGGTCAAAGGATGCCTTGCATGCCAGACACAGGTCACCTCTTTGCAGTCTGCAGGATACTAAGTATAGTGACACAACTTGAGTCAGTCTGTGTAAAATATGTTTACGACCTGTATCCTTTTAGTATGGTATCTGCCTTTTTGAAATTTCTCCAAATCTTTTGGGTTTCTAATACTATGACGGGAATGGACCCCATTCCTAACTCAAAGTATGATTAAAGTTCATGAAATTAGTATTGCTTCAATCTGTAATATCAGCCAGAAGTCCTCTTCTCAGCACGTGCAATGTGTCCAGTACTGACTCCTTCTGCAATTAGCATGGAGTTGCATGTATTGGTAACATATCTAACTACGACTGTAGATTCCTTTTTATAAGACCCGTTGCTCCTACTACTACTGGAACTGTCTGGGTATCTTTCTTCCACATTGCTCTCATTTCTGCCAGCAAATTCTGATATATTATGACTGTGTGTCTCTCTGTAGTCACTGTGTGTAGCAATTTCAATGATCAATGCTACTTTTGTCTTCTTTTCATTGACCACTACAGCTGGTTTTCTCGCATCTATCTTTTGAACTGTTGGTAATGAGTGATCACATGAGATGTAGACTTCATCATTTTCTATATTGTTTTGTGGCTCATGTTTCTAGTGTTTTTCAGCTACTTCAATATCATAATGTCCGCACAATCTCCAGTGCAACAGTCTTGTCACATTATTATGCCTTTCAGTACACAGTCCTTCTGCCATTATGTCACAACCATCAACAAGGTGTGCAACTGTTTCCAATTCTGTTTTATAAAACCTACATTAACCTTTCTCCTACATGTTCAATGGACTTTGTAAACCAATGTGTAAGTAGTCCACTGTCTTGGGCTGCCAATATTAACCTTACATCTTTTGGTTTAAATTCACCTCTCCTTAACCATTCCTGAGTTTGACCCTGATCAACATGAGGTTGTTCTAGGAGTTTTCCATACTTGCAACTATATTTATGCAATTTCCACATTTCTTGCCTTCTCATCTGATCCTTAACCTTACATTCTTTCTTTTGTTTTTTGGCAAATTCAACTGCTGCCTGATTTTTATCTACTTCTGGTTTGATTTCCATTCCAGCTTGACACCGATATGCTTCTGCTATACTAAGCAGGCAAGTCATCTTACATTTATTCTCCTTATGTTTCAAAACTTTCACTATATGTGGGTCTTGTGAGACCAGCAGATATGTATGCTTTTTCACCACTGCAGATCTATACATGTACTCAGTATCAAGCAGGCCCATACCTCCTTCAGAACAGGGAATATATTATCTTGGTATACACTGATTTTTATAAATCATTTGATGAGCATGAATAAGAAGTTATGTACTCACCATAACGTTCCATCTGAGTAGGTAAACTTTATTTGTCAGCAACCTATGGGTCATCGGATCCACATCGGATCCGAGCCAGCAGTTCCCAACAGCTAAGATCCAAGCTCCTCCCCCTTACCCATAACTCCCTGCCATCCCTTCCTGACCTCAGATCGAGTTTGCCTAAAAGCAAGACCTGCAATCACAACCTGCCTAGTGTAAACTGGATACAATCCACCATGAAGCAGGAATATCTATGAACATCCGAAGAGGACAGGGGGACGGAGGGAGGGACGGTTGCTGAGAAATGAAGTTTACCTACTCAGATGGAACGTTATGGTGAGTACATAATTTCTTAATCTGAAGTAGTTAACTTCATTTGTGCATCAACCTATGGGACAGAGTCCCCAGCTACCTGAATCTTGGGAGGCCCTTATGGAAGGATGTTCCAGAGCACTGCGGAGCCAAAGGATGCTCTCCCTCTGGAAACCAGATCCAACTTAGAGTGGTTTATAAATGTATGAGAAGAAGCCCATGTGGCAGCAGAGCAAATGTCATCCAATGAAACTCTAGCTCGAAAAGCAGCAGAGGTAGAAACAGACCGAGTAGAATGGGCATGGACTCCATGGAGCAGGCCGGCCAGAACTCTCATAAGCCAGGAGAATACACTGGGAAATCCACCTGGACAGTGTGACTTTAGAAACAGATTTCCCCAAACTGGATTTAGCAAAGGACGCAAACAGCTGGTCTGATTGCCTATGGACCGGCTGTCCTGTGCAAATAGAATCTTAACTGTCTGTGTACATCCAAAGAGTGTAATAAGAAGTTATGTACCTACCATAACGTTCCATGTTAGTTGTCTTCTCTCGCCTTCTTTCTTGCTTGATGGGTTCGGAGCCGATCCTCGGCTCCGACTCGGCACTTGCTTTAGCTCGAGAACTCCTTTTACCAGCTCGAGGCAGCCCCATATCCCATGATGCAAGGCAGTAAATACCCAGATCTCGTTTGTTGACAAAGGGCAATAACACCAAGCATAAAATGCTTCCCAAAGGAAGAAGAAACTTACAGATGGAAAAAGGACCAGGTCTGAATGGTCTTCAGCATAACAGTTTCTTATACAAGGTCTGTCCAGGCCAGGGGGAAGGAGGGAGGGTCAGAAAGAAGGCGAGAGAAGACAACTAACATGGAACGTTATGGTAGGTACATAACTTCTTAATGTTAAGTTGTCAATCTCGCCTTCATTCTTGCTTGATGGGACCGCGTCCCTAGCACCTCTATTCTGGGTGGCTCAATGGAACAAACTCTTGAGGACTGTAGAGCCAAAACTGGCTCTGTCCCTGGAGGCCAAGTCCAATTTGTAATGGGAAACAAAGTGTGAGGAGTGGCCCAAGTGGCGCTGCACAAATAGTGTCCAAAGGCAGTCTAGCTTGAAAAGCTGTAGAAGTAGCTAAACTCCTAGTTGAATGTGCTTTAGGTTTTGAGCACAGCTGTTTTCCCCTGATCGTATAAATTTCAGTGATGACCGAAGAAAGCCATCTGGACAAAGTAACCTTAGAAACAGGAAGGCCTTTTTATTATCCGCATAGGAAACAAAAAGTTGATCAGATTTTCTAAATTTTTGTTCTGTCCAAATAATATCTAAGCTGACGGTGGACGTCAAGATAATGTAGCTTTTGTTCAGCTCTATCTGAATAGTTAGGAAAAAATACAGGAGATCAATGGATTGATTCAGATTGTTCTTTGAAGCGACCTTAGGTAAAAGGATGGATTAGTTCTCAAAGATACTCTGTCTTTGTGAAAAATCAAATAGGGGTCGAACCGAAAGAGCATGAAGTTCAGACACCCTCCTGGCAGATGTAATAGCCACTAGGAATAAAGTTTTCCAAGAAAGATATTTCAGGGAACAAGAAACAGCTGGCTCGAAGGGGGCAAGAATCAAGGATGTCAGCACTAAATTTAGATCCCACTGACGAGGAGGATTCCTGATTGGAGGCTTTAGTAGGAAAATTCCTTTCAAGAAGGCCCTGCAGAGCCTATGGGACATAATATTATGATCTGCTATCCCGACATGAAAATTAGAAATAGCAGCCAATTGAACTCTGACTGTGGAAGAAGAGGAGCCTGCATGAAAAATCTCTGCTAAGAAGTCCAGAACTGCCTGAACAGGGGCAGTAAAGGGATCAATATTTTGGGCCTTAGCCCAATAAGAGAAACGTTCCATTTGCTTGTGTAAATCCTCCTGGTAGAGGATTTTAGTGAAGCTACTATGATGTCTCTAACTGGGTTAGAGATCAAAGGAAGCCTGGCTAAGGAAGGAAGTGGAGCAACCATGCTGTGAGGTTGAGAGAAGGGATTGACCGGTGCAGCTGACCGGATTGGTGAATCAGTAGATCTGGCACTGGGTCCAGATGCCACGGCTGCACCAAAAGGTGATGATGGAGGAACGGGAACCAAACTTGTCGAGGCCAGTAAGGGGCAATGAGAATCAATTTGGCTCTCAAAGCGGTAGCTTTCTGGATCACCTGAGGGATCAGAGGAAATGGAGGAAGGCATAAAGAAGTCCCTGGGGCCAATCCTGGGTCAGAGCGTCTCTGGGGATGGCCTGATAGAGGAAGAGGCTGAAGAAGTCTGGACATTTGCTGTTTTGGGGAGTAGCAAAAGATCGCAACATGGACGACCCCATTCCAGAAAAATCTCTTCCGCTATAGATTGCTTGAGAGACCACTCGTGAGGCATGAGGATAGCTCTGCTCAATCTGTCCGCTATAATGTTGGTTTTCCCAGGGATATGCGTTGCTACCAGAAACCGATGAGAGGAGATCGCCCATTGCCAAAGTCTGAGCGCTTCTCGACACAAGGGGTAGGACTTGGTTCCGCCCTGTTTGTTGATATACCAAACTACAGACATGTTGTCTGTGTGGACTGCAATTGTCCCTACGGGAAGAAAGTCGTTGAGGGCTTGCAGCGTTAAAAGCACTGCTCTCATGTGCAGGACATTTATGTGGAGATGGTACTCGAGCGGTTGCCACGTCCCATGAACCATCCTGCCCTGATAATGACCCACCCACCCGATCAGGGAGGCATCCGTGGTGACAGTGGCTATCGGGGACGGAGGTACAAAGCACCTGCCTTGGTGAACCTGAGACGATGTGATCCACCAAGCAAGATGTTCTTTGCATGTTTGTGTCACCAGAATCTGGTGGCGCATTGGAAGTTGCTGGTATGACCACTGTGTGAACAGCATCCACTGAAGAAGGCGCATGTAGAATCGAGCCAGGGGAAGAAGTGTAATGGCCGTAGCCATGAGACCTAATACCTTCAGAACCATTCTGGCCTGTATTTTCTTGCTGGCCAGAATGATCCTGACATGAGTCTGAATGTCTGAAACTCTTTGTTCTGTAAGGGTAGCTGACATCCGAACAGTGTTTAAGTTTGCGCCTATGAAGGTAATAGACTGGCAGGGCGATAAGGATGACTTTTCGAAGTTGATTGAGATGCCCAAATGAGAACAAAGGTCTATTGTGTAATCCCTGGCTTGTATAAGCTGATGCCTGGTGGTGGCTGACAGGAGCCAGTCGTCGAGATACGGAAACACCTGGAATCCTTGACGTCTCAGGTGAGCCGTGACCACTGCCATGCATTTGGTGAACACTCTGGGGGCTGTAGTGAGACCAAAGGGCAGGGCTCTGAACTGGAAATGACTGGACCCCAGCCGAAAGCGGAGAAATCTCCTGGAGCGTCTGTGAATTTTGATGTGATAGTACGCATCCTGAAGATCTATTGAGCACATCCAGTTGTCCTTCTGTAAGAAGGGCAGAATTGACTGAAGAGTGACCATTCGGAATCTTGACTTCTTGACAGACTTGTTGAGTCTGCTGAGATCCAATATTGGTCTCCAGTCTCCCGTCTTTTTGGGGACCAAAAAGAACCTTGAGTAGATTCCGGGCTCTGAATGGTCTATTGTAACTGGCTGAATGGCTCTTTTTTGCAGTAGTTTTGCGATTTCTAACTCTGCAATGTCCCTTACACCGGGTGGAACATCTGGAAGGGAATTTGATGGGAAAGGACTTTCCTCGAAAGGAATTATGTAACCCTTGGATATGATCGACTGTACCCATCTGTCTTGAGTGAGGGAATGCCAGGCTTCTGGGTACAGTGATAATCTTCCCCCGACTGCCTCCAAGGAGGGACAGCCGGGCAACACCTCAGGGATGCTGAAAGGGCTTATCAGAGAGAGGCTCCCTGTTTCCCTGGTTCTTGGACCCCTCTGCCTCTAGAGCGTCTGTTATTGTTACCCCTCTGCCTCTAGGGGTAAACTGACCACGTGAATCGGCGTGACTCCTTGGGATTTACGGAACCACATCTTCCCACCCTTCTGTCCTTTGGGATAAGGCCTAGAAGGGGTGGAAAAACGGACTCCAACAGCAGAAAGAGTCTTGCCGTCCTGCTCGCACCTGGTCAAGGTTTCCTTCACCTGAGGGCCAAACAAAGCTGACCCATCAAAGGGAGAATTTGTGAAGGACGCCTTAAAGGGATCCGCAAAATCACATAGCCGCATCCAGGCTTGGCGTCTAAGAGCCACACCTGTGCCTGCGGCTCTACTCGCTCCATCCGCAGCATAAGATATTAGCCGCATGGAGGAGTTTGCAATGGAATTGAGGGTTCCTAGCTGAGAAGCAATTTTATCTTGAGCCCCTGCAGCTGTAGGATCCTGAACTACTTCTCCCAGTTCCTTCAGGATATCCCTTTGGAGTCTGGTGAAGTGACATAGGTAATTCAGCGAACGCATAGCAAAGGTCGCTGAGGAAAACATCCGCTTGCTGTACCTATCCATGGTCCTAGAGTCCTTATTAGGAGGATGGACGGGCACGGAAGGATCTGCAAGTTCCTTTTTGGTGGCCGCAGCCACCACCATGGCATCAGCGGGGACACCCTTGGTAAGGGATTGTTTGTCACTAGGGGCAGTGATAAATTTAGAAGGCCTCCTAGGGACTGGCTCTACAGAATCAGGAGCTGCCCACGCCTTTCGTGCAATAACCTGCATCAGGGGATCGAAAGGCGGAGACACCCAGGAGGTGGAGGGCCGAGATCCAAACGCCTCTAGGTATACTGACTCATCCTCAGAGGGATTGTTGGTGGGCCAGTTTCCCCTCTGTTTCAGAAGTTCTAGGATGTCTGAGAAGGAGACATCCTCAGAGGGGGATCTAGGGGATCCCTCTGACTCATCAAAGTCAGTATCCGAAGTGACAGACTCGGGGAGTCTACATGCTTCCTCTTACAAGTCCTCTTCCTAGGAGGATCTCCCGAAACATCAGGAGAATCCTCGGAAGAGGGGGAAATTCCCAATGGGGAAACCTGAGGCGGAGGACCTCTGGGTCCTGTAGCAAGAGAAGTGGCAGAGATGTCAACAGGTACTATAGAGGGAGGAGCTACGGGAACAGACTGCTGACTGATACTAGTGGCCAGTACACTCTTCATCACCTCGAATGCTCCCCTCCCAGGCAGGTCCGAGAGAACCCCCTCCCAAGAGCTAGGAACTCCAGGGACCACCGAAAGGGAAGTCTCCGAGGCAGATGTCGGAGCCGAGCTCACCAAGGCCGAGGCTCCAAGGGGAAGAGCGGGCTCGGACAAGGGTCAGATGCCACTCAGCCCTCGGAGGAGACCATGGAAGCCCGACCAGCGAATCCCTCTAAGGAAGAGGAGATAAGAGTAGAGGCTGAAGGAACAGAAGGGGGTATCCGTCCTCCAGCCGTAGCAGTAACCATGCCCGAAGACTCCAACTCCAAGCTCTGGGGTAGAGTTGAAGGAGGAACTGTAACGGGGTGTGGACCAACAGTCGTCTGCTGAGACGGACTGTGTAACATTTGGGCCAGTACCTGTGACTTGAGCAATCTACTGACCACTCTCTCTAGGTCATGATCTGACAACCTGGATGATCTTGAAGATCGGCTCCGATGGCTCCGTTCCGATAGAAGAGGTGAAGCCGGAGCCGAAAGTATCGGCTCCAAGGAAGGAGACCTGGACCTCTTCCTGGAATGAGCCACCGGAGCCGATACTACAGATCCTGTCGGCGCCGACTTCTCGGAGCCGACAGAACGCCTCGATGTATCGGCTCCAGCCGGAGCCGATACAGCCACCAAAGTAACGGTGTCGGAGCCGATCGGAGCCGACACCGATGCCTGTGCCACATGGGTGTCGGAGCCAATCGGAGCCGACATCGAAGTGGACAATACAGTTTCGGCACCGATAGCCATCAGTGCGAAGGCTGACAAGCCAGAATCGGCTCCAGCGAGCCGATCTCGACTCAATGAGTCGGGCCGAGGCCGCAGGCTTAGAAACAGAAGCCTGGGCCTTGGAAACTTTAGCTGGTTTTGGTGGAGCCGACTTAGCGGAGAGCCCTCCGGCTTAAGAAGGCCCCTAAGAACCAGTTTGTTATGTCTCTCCTGCAGGACTCTCTGGCTGAAGGAGTGACAAATAGCACAGGAGTCCTGCAGGTGAAGAGGGCCCAGACAATACAGGCAAGAAGTGTGACCGTCTGTCAGAGACATTTTCTGACAGCACGAGTCACACTTCTTAAAACCTGAGACCCTCTCCTTTGACATGGTGCCGAAAAAACACACACACACACACCAGTCAAAAATTAACTTAATAAATACCAAAAGGGTATTGTATAAAAACAATACACACACACCCTAACAGGGGGGGGATGGGATAGGGTTTTAAGATAGACTAACTAAAAATTAACGGAGACAGGAAAATTCTGTCAGAAAAGGTATAAACTAGAGTTAAAACTAAATATATGAAGTTTTTTGACTAAAGGGGCTTAAAACTCACAAAAGTGAACAACTTACCAGGAGCTGGTAAAAAGAAGACCTCCCAAGCGAAGCGGCAAACGAGATCTGGGTATTTACTGCCTTGCATCATGGGATATGGGGCTGCCTCGAGCTGGTAAAAGGAGTTCTCGAGCTAAAGCAAGTGCCGAGTCGGAGCCGAGGATCGGCTCCGAACCCATCAAGCAAGAATGAAGGCGAGATTGACAACTTAACATCTTGTATTCGCCTTTATTTTGGTAATTGGGAAAGAAGACTGGCAAATTAATAGACTGGTTGATGTTAGATTCGGAAGCAGTTTTGCGCAGAAAAGAGGGACTGGTCCTGAGGAATACCCTATCCTTGTGGAAAGTCAAGTATGGTGGCTTGGCACAAAGGGCTTGAAGTTCCAAAACCCTTTTCGCCGAAGTAATAGCAACCAGAGAAGCCGTTTTCCAGGATAGGAATTTGAGATCTACCGAAGCAGCAGGCTCAAAGGGAGAAGCTGTTAAAGCCTGGAGTACCAGCGATAAGTACCAAGGAATGGAATTACATCCTTCACGGGAGGTCTTAGTAAGAAGGTGCCTTTTAAGAAGACCCTACACAATCTGGATGAGGTCAAAGGGCTATGATCACATCCAACATGGTAATGAGCGATTGCAGCCAATTGGACTTTGACTGTGGAAGAGCTAGCACCCTGATCAAATAATCCTGACAGAAAATCCAGCACAGCTGGTAACGGAGCTGTAAAAGGATCTAGTTTCTGATGTTCTGCCCACATAGAAAAGCGTTTCCATTTGCTACGATAAACTTTCCTAGTAGACGGCTTGTGAGCAGCTACTAGGATCGCTTTGACCGGGGAAGAGATACCAGAAGTCCTAGCTAACAGTGGAACTGGATCAACCAAAGCCACGAGCTTGAGGTTGCCCAGGTTCGGGGCCGGCAGGCCTAAAGGGTGAGACATAAGATCCGGGACAGGATCTAGAATCCAGGGAGGATTCACTAGATGAGACCATAGATATGGGAACCATGCCTGACGAGGCCAGAATGGGGCAATGAGGATTATTGTGCTCCCCAACCATCTGGCTTTCTGCAGAAACTTCAGCATTAGGGGAAGAGGCGGGTAAGCATAAAGTAGACCGGGTGGCCAAGCATGCACCAGAGCGTCTCTTGGTGATTCCCCGGGTGGGGGAATTAGAGCGAAGTAGGTGTTGCACTTCATGTCTGAAGGAGAGGCGAAAAGATCGCAACTAGGCTGACCCCATTTGGCGAAGGTCTGCTTCACTACTTTGGGATTCAGAGACCACTCGTATGGCGAGAGGATGGTGCGACTCAATTTGTCCGCTAGGATGTTGGACCGGCCCAGAATGTGCGTCGCTATGAGAAAGTGGTTGGTGGAAATTGCCCATTCCCAAACTCTCATGGCCTCTCGACAAAGTGGATAGGACCTGGTTCCCCCTTGTTTGTTGATATACCAAATGACTGACATATTGTCCGTTTGGATCGCAATAGTCCCGATGGGAAGAAGGCTCTGAAGTACTTGCAATACTAACAGCACCGCCCTCATCTCTAGGACATTGATATGCAGAGAGGTCTCTGTCTGGTTCCACATGCCTTGGACGGTCCTGCCCAAACAATGCCCCCCCCACCCGAGGTGAGAGGCGTCCATGGTCACCGTGGCTAGGGGAGGGGACATAGAGAAGGGGCGCCCCTTTTGGAAGTCCGGAAACTGGAGCCACCATAAGAGGGCTCTCCTGCAAACCCTGCTGAGAGGGACAGGATGGCTCAGGGGATAACGCAGGAAGGACCATTGGACTTGGAGGGTCCATTGCAGAATCCTCATATTTAGGCGCGCTATGGGAAGGAGACTGATGGTAGCCGCCATCGAGCCTAGGGCCCTCAGGACCAATTCCGCCGGAGGGGCTGGGCAATGAAGAATGGCCTGCACATGGAGTCTTAGAGATCGCATCTGGTCCGGAGTTAAGAAGGCTAAGAGCTGGTATGTTTCCAATCTGGCTCGGATAAAATCTATGATCTGACTCGGGAGCAGGGAGGATTTTCCAGCATGGATAGTGATCCCCAGCCGGGGAGCTAGTCGAAGAAAGAAATTCCTGGCTATGCAGAGTAGATGCCTTGCGGGGGCGGTCAGGAGCCAATCATCCAGGTATGGAAAGACCTGAATTCCCTGGAGTCTCAGGTGGGCCGCTACCACCGTTAACATTTTGGTGAACACCCGGGGGGGCCATGGTGAGACCAAAGGTGAGGACCCTGAATTGGTAATGGCTGGCTCCTAGCCTGAAGCGGAGAAACCTCCTGGATCATCTGTCCATCAAGATGTGGTAGTATGCATCCTTGAGGTCTAAGGAGCACATCCAGTCATTCCCTGCAAGAGGGGGAGAATGGATTGAAGAGTGACCATCCGGAACTTTTCTTTGGCTATTGCCAGGTTCAAGAGGGATAGGTCGAGGATTGGTCTCAAGTCCCCCGTCTTTTTTGGCACCAAGAAGAACCTGGAGTAAAAGCCTGATCCGTACTGGTCTGGGGGGATGTGCTGGATCGCTCCTTTTTCTAGCAGCTGACGAATTTCTGCGGCTGCGGCCTCCCTCTGATCGGGTGGGACATCGGGGAGGTATCTGGGTCTGAGAGGGGAATGGAGAAACGGAATCTCGTAGCCCCTGGATATAATTCGAAGCACCCAGCGGTCTGTCGTGATGGACTCCCAAGCTGCTAGGTGCTTCTAGAAATGCCCCCCGACTGCCTCCAGAGTGGAGCAGTCGGGTAACCCCTCAGGGTTGCTCGTGGGCAGATCAGAGAAAGGTTCTCTGGACCCAAAGTTCTTCGGGCCCCCTCTGCCTCTAGGGCGGCGTCCACCCTGTCCTCCCTCTGCCTCTGAAGGACGGGTTTTCCGGAGCGAAACGGGATTGTTGAGACTTTCGGAACCACATCTTCTTCTGTCCCTTTTGGTTCTTTGAGAAGGACCTCTGGGGAGCAGAGAAGCGGACTCCGACGGCAGACAACATCTTCCCGTCCTTCTCGCTCTGGACCAAGGTGTTGCATACGGTCTTGCCAAAGAGGGCAGAACCATCAAACGGGGCATTAGCGAATGACGCCTTGAAGGGTTCCGCAAAATCAAAGTGGTGGAGCCACGCCTGTCGTCTTAGGACAACGCCCGCTCCGCTAGCTCTAGCGGCTCCTTCCATAGCATGGGACAGTAGACGCATAGAGGTATTGGAAATAGACCTGAGAGTGGCCATTCGGGTAGAGTACACCTGTTTGTCCTCTGCCGACATGGACTCTGGGGGGCGACCCAGCGTATTCTTTAATAAGATCCCGCTGGAGCCATATGACGTGTGCCATGTAGTTCAGCGACCTTATGGAGAAGGTGGCTGAAGCAAACATCCGCTTCCCAAAATGGTCCATCGCCCAAGACTCCTTGTCTGGGGGATGGACTGAGGGACTCTCCTGGGCCAGTTCCCTTTTGGTGGCTGCCGCCACCAACATGACATCTACGGGGGTTCCCTTACTCCAATGTGACCTGTCCGAGGGGGGGGCTAAGAATTCTGTCTGGCCTCTTAGGGACGGGCTCCACAGTGTCCGGCTCCTTCCATGCCCTGGTAGTAATCAGATCTACCAGGGGATCGGCTGGAGGGGACACCCAAGAGGTAGACGGGCCTGCTTTAAATGCCTCCAGGAACACGGACTCGTCTGAGGTAGGCTTTGGAGCGGATCACCCCCCTCTGATCCTGAGCATCTCCATGATGTCTCCAAATGTGACTTCTTTGGGGGGTGATCTTGGGGAACCTTCCCCTTCCTCCAAGTCCGTGTCCTCTGTCAAAGACTAAGGGGAGTCCAAGTGCCTCCTTTTGCACTTGCGTTTGTGAGGAACTTCCTTGGGGGGGCTGTCCGAGGAGGCCTCACCAACCACATCCTGTTCCAACAAGGGAACGATCTGGGACATCTGAGCAGGCTGTCCCTGGGGCCGGGTGACAGAAGTCGGACCCGTTTGCGAGGGAGTGCAGGGTGGAGCTGTAGCTAAGGCCGGGGGCCTGGAATCCCTCAACAGAACCCTCTCCACCACGTTGAATGCCGAAGGACAGCCGCTCTCCCTAGGATCCGAGAGCAGACCCTCCCTCAGATCCGATGAGCAGATCAGGGCCGGAGCCGATGCGATCGGATCCGAAGGGCCAGTACGCTCCGACCTAGCCGGAGCCGAAGGCATACTGACTGCCTCAGATCCGATGCTCAACACTCGACTCCGAGAGCCTGGATCCGAAGAAAAGGGACCCGGATAGGCTCGAGGGTGCTGTCGGCGCCTAAGTACCCGACTCCATCAGGGCTGACATTCCCCCGGCTCATAAGCTATTCGGCTCCATAGACCCCGAACCCGGAAAGCGTGTTGGGGAAGGAGCAATCGGGGCAAAAAAAGGGGTCGAGCTCCCCCCCGGAGGGGGGGGGAGGCAGGAGCACTCCCATCTGCAGCTGGGCCTCGAGGAACCTTCTCATCATCTGGTCCAAGTCTGCATCTGTTAGACTTCTCATGAACCTAGAAGAGGCCACCGAGGCGGGACGGGAGTGCCGCCTCGATGACCTCGAGGGAGACCGGGCCTCATCCTCCTCCAGCCCTGGCGAAAAGCTGGGAGAATGGAGCCGGGAAGGAGAAGGCCCACACGTCCCGGGGGGAGAAGCTCGCTTGGCTGGCGGGGCTGAAGCAGAGGGTTCGGCCCGCTGCTTGTGGTGTTTTTCTCGGCGCTTCTCCCTCCTGGCTTCCTTATCCTCCTGGCCCAAGGTGGGAGGTTGAGTTCCGGCCATGGAGGGGCCGGAGGACGAAGCAGAGTCCGGGGGCAGAAGTCCTGCCAGAATCAGCTTCAACCTCCGGTCCCTGATAGCCCTGGGGTTGAACGCTGCACAAATAGAGCAGCCAGAAGACAGGTGTTCAACCCCAAGGCATATAACGCACAGAGTGTGGCCATCAGCCAGGGAAAGCTTATGGCCACACTCGGTACACTTGGAGAAAAAAGTTTTGGCGGCCTCAGACATAATAACCTAAAATCGCACACACTAGGCCCCAAAAACCACACACACACACACACCCTAAAGCTCTCACGAGAAACGGGGGGAGGAAAGGCTAACAATTACTCTAAAACTAATGGAAAGGTAAGGCACACACAAAACTCACTCAAAAACTTTAACTATAATCGAAAAAGAAAAGATTTTTCTCACAGAAAAACTCCTGAAGAACTGGAAGCTCGAGATCAAGCTGCTGGTGTAACCGCGGCAAACTAGATCTGAGGTCAGGATGGGATGGCAGGGAGTTATGGGTAAGGGGGAGGAGCTTGGAGCTCGGATCTTAGGTGCTGGAAACTGCCGGCTCGGATCCGATGTGGATCCGATGATCCATAGGTTGATGCACAAATTAAGTTAACTACTTAAGATGCATCCTTCATGTTTTCCTGTCTAATCTATCCAACACCTTTTGGGGCCAGTCAATCACTCCAAAACCGTGGGTTAGGACAGAAAGAGCAAACTGGTTTATAGCTTAAACTTTGTTCCTAGATGTCAATGACGTTTTCAGGATTAAGTCTTCTAAAATATTCCTTAGTGCATTTTATTCGCATTTGTTCATGTTTTACTGTTGATCCTTCATAAATTACCAAATATTTATACACCCCTTCTTGCTCAAGTTCTTTCATATCACATTCTTGTCTCAAAGTGATGTTTCCTTGGTGCTGTAGCTTTCCCGCTTTAAAGGTTGCTTTTGCACTTTATCAACACCAAATGATATTCTTACATCTAAAAAAAGTTTTGACTACTTGCAGTTGTGCTTTTAGTTCCTCATCTGATGAGCTATACAGTTTTAAATCATCGACAAAGAGAAGATGAGAAGTCTTTAGACTTTGTGGCTTTCTGGGAGCCAAATTAAGGCCATGACCTAATCTGTTAAGCAGATAGCTTAATGGGTTAAGGGCAAGGCAAAAGAGCAGTGGAGACAGAGTCTCCCCGAAATCCACCCTCCCCTTTGGCTTTTTATCCCAGGAATTATAATTTGTCTTTTATCATGGCTTAACTGCAAAGTGGTTTCCACTGTTTCATGGTGTCTGCGATGAGTTTATCAGTGTAGTGTGTTATGTTATACACTTTTAAGAACTCTTCTCCATGAATGTGGGATACTGTCAAATTTTTTTGTATTCTATCCATGCCATACTTAGATTCTTCCTCTTTTTACAGTTCTCCATTATGACTTTATTTCATCAAAAAATGATCCTTTGTTCCATAAAACTTTTTTTACTACCCGTTTGTTCTATTACCATAAATGAGTTTTTCTTCTAAATGAGTATAAACTCTGCTGGCATCAATATCAGTGAATATAGTTTATATGCTTTCCAAAGGCAAGTTGACTGGTCTATAGTTTTTAGGGCAGCTTGCAGGTTCACTGTCAAGTAGCATTGTTTTTCCTGTTGTTAGCCAAGCTGGTGTTTGTTCAGGGTGTGCATATAAACAGTTACTCGTAGCTAAATCTTTTTGCAGAGATGTTAATACTTTTAGTCAGAAGTTAGGTACTGCATCTGGGCCTGGGGTTTTCCAATTAGAGGCTTTTCTTCATTTTGTTTCAATCGCTCTGGTTGTTACTTAATCCCATTTCATATCCTGTACATTTGAATTTCTTATTCTTTCTTTTACTTCTAGCCATTTAGTATCTTTGTTATGTTCCACAGGATCATATAGGACCATAGGAAGTTACTAGACTATTGGCCCTGAAGCTCTTACAAGCCTAGCCAAGAATTCAGCTCATGTTCCCACAAGTCAGCACCTTAATACCACTGTCCAGCAGGGACACAGGTGGAATCCCAGGGGTGTATTTTCTGTTCATCACCCAGTTATCCAGGTTGCGCTTAAATAGGGTTAATGAGGTAATCTGCCTGACATGGAGAGGTAGCCTATTCCACAAAAGGGGAGTCTCTGGGTCACAAATATGTTTTGCCAACAAGTCCTGCTGATGTCACAGACCAGGTTGAGGTTGCATGTGCGGGTTACTCGAGTGGAGCTTAACTTGCAGATATGCAGCAGTCCCATCAAGGTGGGGTCTTCGATTGCTATGTATGCCAGACAGAGGTCACCTCTAAGGAGTGTGTAGGAGACTGAGTGGATGGGACAGGGCCTTTAGCCTATCTGTGTTGGGTAGATGTTTGAGGTCTTGGATTCTCCTGTGCGGAACCTCTGTGGTCTCTCCGGCTGCTGCATGTGCTTTGTGAGGTACATGCCTAAAGGGGCACTGTACTCAATCATAGGTCTTATAAGGAAAGTACAGGGATGTTATGACCACCTTGTCCCTGGATGAGATACCTTTACTAATGAGGTGGGCCATGCAGAAAGCTTTCTGTACAATGGAGGTAATATGGTGGTCAAAAGTCAGTTTGTTATTGACCTGGGTGCTTATGTCCCTCACGACTGATTGTGTGCTTAGGACCTTATCATTAATGTGATAGTTTATGGGTACATCACTCTCCACAAAGGGAATGATGATGCATTTGTTGGTATTCAATTTGGGGCCATGTTTCTGGCACCAGTCATTTGTTTGGGTGAGACCCTCTTGGAGGACGCCCACATCACTAGAGAATTGATGACAGCACCCAACTTGTAGTCATCTGCAAACTTGGTCAGCCACAGGCCACTGGTTTTGGCCTGCACCTCAGAAAAGTATATTCCAAACAGCAGAGGCCCCAAGACCGATCCCTGGGGTATACAGCTTGTTACAGGTCTAATGCTTGAGGTGGCTTCCCCTATTTTGATTAGGTGGATTCTATCATTGAGCCAGTTTGCTACCCATCTGATAACATATGGATTGATGCCTAGTTGAGAGAGGTTATCTAATATACCAGAGTGGGGAATAGTATCGAAAGCTTTGGCCATGTCATGGCAGGTGGTGTGTACGGTCTTCTCCTCGTCCATGGCTTTGACGATTGTCTCAAAGAAGTCAACCAAATTTAACAAGCAAGACCTCCCCTTGACGAAATCAAACTGTGTGGGATCGGGTGTTAGGAGGTTGCCACTGTCCTTGTTAACGAATTCCATGAAAATCAAGTCCATGGCCTTGCCGATCAGACTAGTTAGGCTGATGGGTCTATAATTTCCTGGATTGGTAGATGCTCCAACGTTGTGCAAAGGGATGTCAGTGGCTGTCCTCCACTCAGCTGGGACAAAGCCGGTACTCAGGCTTTGGTTGAATAGGGTGCCTAATGGTGCTGCAAGTTCCTGCCTGAGTTCATGTAGGATGCAGCCTGGGATGTTATCGGGTCCCACTGAAGCTGTAGTTTTTTTTACCTTGACAGGGAAGTGATGACTTGCTCCCTAGAGATAAGGGGAGATGGGCAGGTGCTGGGAATGTCCTGATTTACTAATGTGGGGACAGACGGGTGATGTTTTCACTAAATCTGTCTGCCAGCAGGTTGGCTATATCTACGGTGTTAGTGTATGTGGTGTCCTTGAACACCAGTTCTGTCTGAGCAGATCTGGGTGCTTCCTTTGAGATTGCAGACATATGTTTAGAATACCTTATGATTGTCTTTAGTAGATGTGGTCAGTTTCGACTCGAAGTTTGCTTTGGAGGATTTCACTAGGGCTCTTATTTGCTTGTTCAGGCTATGGAGAGATTGCTTCCAATTAGGCACCTGTTCCTCCTTGGTCCTGGACAACAATTTTTTTTCCTTTTATTATAGAGTTTATTTATTGCAGATGTCCACCAGACAGATTTACTCTTCCTTGAGGAGGATGATTTCATCCTATCGGGTATTACTGATTCCATGCAACTATATAAATGTTCGTATTGTACTTTTGTGCAAGTTTGGACACATGTACCAGATTCTATGGAGGGGTAGGGGGCTGTGAAGCTGTTTATACCTTCCCTCAGGTGGTTGTTATCAGTTTTGGAGAAGTTTTTTTTGGTCTGTCCCTAACTGGAGGGGGGGGGGGGTGACTTCGAAAGTGACCGCTTTGTGGTAAGATCTTACTAGGGATGATGACACTGTAGGAATGCTGCAGTGGTTACTCATGTTTGCTTAGTACCAAGTCCAAGATATTTTCACCTCTTGTGGGGGTGTCAACCAACTGGTCCAAGGCATTTACAGTGATAAAATCAAGGAATCTCTGGGCATTTGTGTTTTGGCACAAGTATTTATTCCAATCTATGGTTGGATAGTTAAAGTAGCCCAGGATCAGGGTAAAGGGTTGAATTTTGAGAGATTCTAAGAGGTCCAGATAGGTGGAGTGGGCATCTTGAGTCAAAGTTGGGGACCTATAGCTAGCTATGATTTGAATAGTGATCTTGTCAATTGTTAACTGCACCTGGAGTGTCTCCTGTGCGTCATACTGTTTGACCAGACTGGAGGTGTGTATATCTTTTATATACATTGCAACTCCACTTCCTTTTGCTTTGCTTGCCCATGGTTTGGGGTCTGAATGTTACGACAGGATAAGTAACCTGGTATGGCTGGGGTGCTCTCCACAGCTTGGAACCAGGTTTCTGCGACTATACAAACGTCAGCATCTTTCAGAGTTAAGAATGTTTGCAATGAGTATAGTTTCATTTTTAGACACGGTGTTTAGCAGCATGACCTTTAATTTAGGTTTTGATGAAATTTTCATGTTGGTAGTTTTGACCTAATGGCATTGCCTAAAAAAGGCACTATGAGGAGGCAAGAGCCTTTGCCAGGAGCCTGAAGCTCAAGTGAGGCAGATGCAGGCCCTCTCTGGCAAAGCAACGTACTGGATCCCCTTGGAATGACATCAGAAACTAAGTCAATTGTTAAAGTCAATTATTTTCTCTCTGTACTGTGGCATCATTCTGGGTGGTGGCAGAATGCTGCTTAAGGCTAGAAACATACCTGTCTGGGACACATATTCAGCAAGCTCCATATCATTCATACATTCCAGGGAGGTATGTCTCAAGTCATTCACCATAAATACTTTTCCAAAATATATCTATTTGTTCTTTTTTTTGGTGGTCTTTCATTTCATTTTAACTTGTTTCCCAATTCTCTATAAAACTTTTTTTGGGTCATCAATATACTGCTTATTTTGTACGATATTTTTGTGGGTGATCCAGTTGTTGCATATGTCTGGACAGATACATGCTAAAGGGGGCATTGTATTCAATGACTGGCCTAATGAGGGCTGAGTAAAGGGGGACAATGATAACCCTAGATCTAGACACAATCCCTTTAGTTATAGACAATTTATGTGCAATATAGAGGGACTTTCTTACAATAGGCATGTTGGTCAAAAGTTAGGTCATTTTCCTCTTAAGTTCCCAAATCCTGCACAACTGTGTCAACTTGTCAATGTGGTAGTTCCCTGGGGAAGATGACTTACCAAAGGATACAATAATGATTTTTTTTACATTTAGTTTCAGACCTTGACTTTGACACTAGCTATTTATTTCAGACAAACCTTCCTGCAGGATGGACAAATCATTTGGGGATTCAATGACTGTTGCTAACTTACAGTCATCTGCAAACTTAGTCAGACAGAGCCCATTTGGTATTGGCCTTTACTTCAGAAAAGTAGCTGCAAGACAGCAGAGGTCCCAGCATGGAACCCTAGGGGATTCCATCGGCGACAGGTCTCTTTGCGGAGGTAGCTTCCCCTATTTTGATTATTTGCATCTATCTGTGAGCCAGATGGCAATCAAGCAGGTGACATAGGGGTTTATTCCCAGTTTATTTAGCTTTTCTACTATGCCTGAATGGGGAATTGTGTCAAAAGCTTTGGGAAGACTGAAGTATGTGGTTTGTACCATTTTACCTTCATTAATTATTTTGGTGACCTTTTCAAAAATATCCACCAGGTTGAGTAAGTATGACCTACCCTTGACGATTCCCAAATGAGAAGAGTTCTGTGTTTGGAGGTTCCCTATGCCCTTATTAATACCTTAAGTCTTTCCATGGATTTGCATATGAGGCTGGTCAAATGTATGGGTCTAACAAAAGTAAAACAAACAGAGAGGTCGCACACACGGCCACTAGGGGGTAAAAATGGATGTTTTAATTCAACAAAATAAAAACTGGTAAGCGCTTTCATGTCCCTTCAAGACACTTTATCAGACATATACAGGAGCTACATTCCACCCAGTTTGAAAACATCACTTCTCATGCATCAGTCACATAGCCAATCACAGTTCTAATTTGTTTAAGCCAGTATCCACTCAAAGACATATAAAATACACAAACATAGTGACGTGTAAAAATATACCCCAAATAGAAAACATATTTCAAAGCTTATGTACATAGCTGTAATATAAATCTAGCTAAAACTTGACAGTCACTTATATTATTCAAAAGTATATCTAAAGTCTATCAAAAATATATAAAAAATGCAGTACCTCAAATAAACCACTAGATTTATAGTTTTATACATTCCATATAATCACATCAACTACTTAAAAAATATATATATGTGTGTGTGTGTGTGTGTGTGTGTGTGTGTGTGTGTGTGTGTGTGTGTGTGTAATAAAGTCAATGAGCAAAGTACTGACACACAGACTGCGTTTTATGTGGGTAAAACCGAGAGGAACTTAAGGTGTAGGATATACCAACATATGTATGACATTACTCGAAGAAAATATGAATGCTCTGTTTAGGCATGTTCTCCAATGGGATGGAGCTAATTTTAAATTTTGGGTTCCTGAGTGTTTTTCAACACGATGATAGGGGAGGTAATTGGGAAGCCAGGCTTGAATTTAGGGAACTGATGTGGCAATTCTTGATGCCTGTGTCTTCCCAGGACTTAATGACCACATTTCTACTGTACCAGCCCTAAAATTGAGAGCGGTTAAGTTGAAATGATTTGTTTTTATCACATATTATTTACATTTTTATATTTCCATTATTAAAATACTGATGTATTTTTTTATGAGTATTTAAATGAAAACTGCATAATATCTTACATTATTGTAAAATGTGTTTACTGTATGATTGGTTAGGTTTTTAATCAATGACTGCACTTTCTTGGTTATTTAAATGGAGAGGAAATACATTTCTGTTGATTTTGATGAAGTTTCCTGTTTTGGAGACGAAAGCGCTAAATCTCAATTCTGAATTTTTGTTTTGGAATAAAGGGTAGATTTAATCCTTGGTGTTTCGTCACTACTGTAGAGGGACAGCCTTTATTGTTACCTGCATCTGAAGGACTTTGGGTTTATCAGTCTATTTTTCCTTTGGTTGTCCATTTGGTGTTATTAGTTTTGTTATTATGGACACGCAAGGTATCCGAGGAGTCCCCCATTCCAATAGCATCAACAGGACTTTTATCCGTGAACTGACTAAGCTCATACAAACTTTTACACAACCCGACGAGGCTTTTGCTGATTTACAGCCTTCCATTCCGTATGGGCAAGGAAACCCTGGTAACCAGGAAGTGACATCACAGTCCAGACACAGTCAGCATGCTTACAAGGGTTACCGAGAAATGAACATGGCTGTTTTGGAACAAGGAGATGCTGTTAACCACGATGGTTTTACCAATGAACTTGTTCATTTACAGCGTTATCTGGACATTGATGTGAACGCTTGGCTTAATAAGACTTTTGTTTGTGTGGAGATCAATGCTGGAAGGTCTACACACAAGAACTTACCTTATAAAAGTAAATGCAATGATTTAAAGACCAAAATGTTAAAATATAGGAACCTATTATTAGATAATTGTTTTTTCAATGAATGTATTCAATGGAACTATTTTCCGAAGGGGCTTAGATTGGTTAAGTTCCCTAATAATGTCGAGCTTAGCACGGAATTTTTCAAGGAGGTTGTGAATATTTTGAACGGTTGTGGTCTTGCTCTTTTAAAGGCTATGGTAAATAATAATGAGAAAATTATTGGGAAATCGAAAGACGATACTGATATTTTAATTCAAAAAATACATGATTTGCTGTTTTCCATTAATGAATATAAATGCTAATATTGATTTTTCAAGATGTTAAAGTGACAAACAAAAATTACAAATGGAAGTTAACGAAGTTAGATAGGAATCATAGAGTTTATTCCAATGGGACAGCATATTCTATTAGTGTTAAACACAAAAGACTTTTAATGTAAACCGCTCAATAGGTAGAAACAATAGGTTCACTTACAACTATCAGAAGGACCCTGTAGCTCATGGGAATATTAACAACAGTAATAGGGATTCATATGAAAATACTTGGGAGGACGTTGCTAGACATGAAGAGGCACATTTGGGGGAAGAGGGTCCCAGGAGATCGGAGAGAATAAGCAACTTGCAAACATCTCTCTTATGCAGAGGCAGCCAGTAGTTATACACCCAGGTACCAGGGGAGAAATCACCACCCACCCAAGTAAGTGGTTACATACAAAATACAGTTCTTGCATTTAGGACCACTATTGAACAAGTGGAAAACTTGAATGATACCCCAGTTGATCTTATTAATACTACATCATCTGAAAATGACATAACGGTCAGTAATAATGTGGTATTTTCTCAAAACAATTTTCACATTTACAAATTACACTGACACAGCTATTAATGGGGACTTTTTTACTCTTTTTAGAAAAGGCTTCACCTTTGTCCTGGCAAACAAAGGGGATTTAACAAAAGCAATTCTTGATGTAAAACTGTTCACTTGGAAATTAAATTTGGAAAACGTGTTTCAAGATCAACCTTTGGTAAACCAATCATATGGTCTAACGAAAAGAAGTATTTTCAACAACCCCCCCCCCCCCCACCAGGAACTCAACAATTTTGACAGTCTGGTTAACAGGGAGTTGAGACAGCAAGGGGATAAGAATAAACGATTTTCCAATAACCTTACAACCCAAGAGAGACTAGGACTTACTAACATAACTCAAAATAATTCATTGCGGTTAAAGAAACCTGACAAAGGAGGGGAAGTGGTGTTGATGGAAAACATGTTGTATGTGGCAAAAATGATGGAGATACTGAATTTAGACTCTAGATACTCTATTGTTTCTAAAACTTAGCTTAATATAGCCTATAGAAAGATTGATTTAATTATCAAGGACAACTTGATGCAAGGTCTAATTGATGAAAAGTTATTTAACTTTTTTAGGGTACAAAAAACATATGTTCCTGGAATCTTCGGTATTCCGAAGGTCCACAAGGATGTATTAAATCCACCACTAAGGCCTACTGTTACATCTGTGGGGTCCAAAATCCAACCATTGGCCATCTTTGTAGATACCAAGTTAAATCCAAAAATAAGAGAGGTGGGACACTGCTGGAGTTTCTGTTTCCTTTATTAAAACTACACAAAATTACCAAAGATAAGCGCTTTCGGGTGAAAACCCTTCATCAGATAACATAAAGACAAACATACCAACAATTTAAACTTGCATCCAGCCAATGAGATTTCAATATACAACCCGCCTTTTCTGTAAGGCTGGCTTTAAAGGTACAAACTCATTTAGCCCAGGACTCCTATGGGCCATTAAACTCAAGTATCCATTTGGATTCTAAAGATTCTGTAAGGAGCTTAATGTCACCTCTTCTGCTATTTAATGTGACATTAACCACAGCCCTAAATCTAAAGGTATGCGTAGGGTTTATCTCAATATGCCTATAGAGGGCATTGTGTGTGTCTTTGTTCCTTATAGATGACAAATGTTGAAGCACCCTAACCTTTAACATGCAGTTGGTTTTTCCCACATAGAACCCAGAACATTGTGTGCACTCTGCCAAATAAACTAGGTTATATGTCCTACATGTGGCCTTTGCCTTAAAATTAAAAATATTGCCACTAACTATGCTGTGTTTTGATAGTATGCATCCTCGTTTCATGTTTCCCAATATTATCCAGGGACAGGTTGGCAGGATATCCAGGCTATGCCTGGAAGATATACAATACGAGAGAGAAGTGGATGTCCTGAAGAGCTGTTTTCTTGAAAGGGGTTATAAAGGAAAATTAGTTAATAAGGTAGTGTATATTAACCACCAAAAGAGGGAGAGTAAGTTCAAGCCATGGCTTAGGTGTAAGGCAGGTGAAGTGAAAACACCCCCTTCTGCACGTTTTTTGTTGGAGGAACCGAAACTGTTTTTTACATACAGCAGTAATATTGGGGATATAAGGGATATAGTTAACAGGAATTGGAATATTTTGAGGGGTGATAGTAAACTCAGAAGTATTGTAGGAGTTAGTCCTAGGTTTGGCTATAGGAGAAATAAGAATTTAAAAGACATATTATGCAAAGAGAAAACTTTAACCACCCTAAACTCTTTTAAGGAAAGAGTAGGTAGTGTTCCATGTGGCTATTGCAAAGCATGTCCCTTTATCAATAAGGACACCTCCTTTATACACCCAGTTAGTGGCAATATATTTTTAATTTTAAGTCAAAGGCCACATGTAGGACATATAACCTAGTTTATTTGGCAGAGTGCACACAATGTTCTGGGTTCTATGTGGGAAAAACCAACTGCATGTTAAAGGTTAGGGTGCTTCAACATTTGTCATCTATAAGGAACAAAGACACACACAATGCCCTCTATAGGCATATTGAGATAAACCCTACGCATACCTTTAGATTTAGGGCTGTGGTTAATGTCACATTAAATAGCAGAGGAGGTGACATTAAGCTCCTTACAGAATCTTTAGAATCCAAATGGATACTTGAGTTAATGGCCCATAGGAGTCCTGGGCTAAATGAGTTTGTACCTTTAAAGCCAGCCTTACAGAAAAGGCGGGTTGTATATTGAAATCTCATTGGCTGGATGCAAGTTTAAATTGTTGGCATGTTTGTCTTTATGTTATCTGATGAAGGGTTTTCACCCGAAAGCACTTATCTTTGGTAATTTTGTGTAGTTTTAATAAAGGAAACAGAAACTCCAGCAGTGTCCCACCCCTCTTATTTTTGGATTTTGCATTTCGCTTGTTTGGTGGGACTTTGGCACAGCACTGAATGTTTTTTGGATAGATACCAA